>NC_088868.1:7874962-7879962 GCF_032884065.1 Artemia franciscana
CATAAGTGAAATATTAAAACGTTGCCTACAGTGATGGCCAGTCAAGCAAATTGGCTTGTAAAATACAGTGAGTACAATGAATAAAATGAAAAAAAAATGGTGCATTAGTAAAAATATAAGTACATTATAAAAACATACACCGATGAATCCAAATGGCCTGTCTTAAAAATGAAACAACAAAACTAACACATTAACAATATAAATGACACATTAACGTGATGCATTACACATTCTATTTATTTATGATTTTAACAAACGCTGGCACAAAGCTCTTTCTGTAACGCTCAGTTCTTGCATTAATAGGACTTAAAACTGGGATTTTTTGTGCTTTTGATGGAGGTAAACAGGGCTTTCGAGGGCAATAATGGGTTGGGAGTATACATTGAAAGCGTGGGTTACAACGAATATATTTCCGAAACCGGTACAAAGAGTAACACGTCGGGCTGCCAAGGTAGGGAGGCGGAATTCCTTGAGGAGGAGAATGTAAGGCACTTTGCACTGACCGTAAATAATTCTCAGGACTCTCTTCTGGATAATTTCTAGTCTATCGGACTGATCCACCGTAAGACCAAATTGCCACGCCGGGCAAGCATACTCAAGCTGTGGACGGATAAAAGATGTATAAAGGCGGAGGATATGTGCGTTTGGGCACGAAGATTTAGCAAATAGCTTAAGGAGAGTCAGAGATGTACTAGTCTGTTTAACAATAGAGCAAATGCGGGAATCCCATTTCAAATCACTAGTCAGTGTGACCCCTAGAAGTTTAGTTTTTGTTATAATTATTTCATTAGGTATTGGGGGTTATAAATGCTGGCCTTGATTTAAGAAAACTAAAGGTCATTATATGAGATTTATGGGAGTTCACTTTCGTTTTTGACTGGGTTGCTTCACTTGCAACGTCTTCGAGAATTTCCATTGCACTGCTCTTAATATTTTTTCTGCACTTTCGAACAATGACATGCCTTCCACAAACTTCCGTCGATTGGCTGATTCACTAGGAAGATTGTTAATCATTCCCAAAAATAGTGAAGGACCTAAAAGCGTACCCTGCAGAACTCCGCAAGAAATAGGGGGTGAATCAGAATAAATATTTTTATACTTAACAACTTGACTCCTATTTGACAGAAAAGATGCAATAATATTGACCAGAAAATGGGGGACATTAAATTCACTCAGCAGTTTTTCAACTAAAACATTATGACTAACAAGATCAAAAGCCTTATAGAGGTCAATTAACAGGAGATTGAACCAGGTATCTGGCTCGTCAAGTAATTCATATACAGTATCAAAGAGACTGACCAGGTAATGTGTCGTTGATAAACCTTTCATGTTTCCGAATTGTTGTTCATCAATAAGTACAGGGATCGTGTTTGTAAGCCAATCTGCTGCGAAACTCTCATACATTTTAGAGAATGGTAGAAATGGTAGGGGGGAATGGTAGAATGGTAGGCTTGAAATGGTAGGCTTAGAATGGGCTTGGGGGGGGGGGCGCGAAGCGCTCCCACCAACTAGGTGTTCGCCTTTTGTGTCTGTCGTAAGACTTCTAGCAAAAAGCATTTCCTCTTTGGGTCCTTCATTGTTAAATTTAACATATCAAGGAGGCACACTCGTGCCTCTATAAAGAGGCGACACACGACAATGTTAAGCGATCTTCGGTTCCAGCGGTCGCAGAGGGATGGGGAGGGATGCATTTCATAGCCCGAGCTCCAACTAAGAAACCTGCAAAATTTCATCCCCCTCCAACTTTTCCTTCATGGGGAAAATCTGGCCGAAAGTTTCGACCCGTCAACCCCAGCCCCCCTTTAACGTTGTCCGATCGGGCTGAAATTCACAAGTTAAGGTCCCCTAGGGCCCAGGAGCTTATCCGCGAAATTTCAGCTCGATCCGATAACTCCTTCCATGTTTTCCAGAAACCACGCATAGCCACTTAAAATTCATGTTCTTTGTTTTTCTAGACGCCTACAGGTCACATCCGACATCAGATCTGGGTGTACGAAGACTCATTCGATGCTGAATTCTCCGAGTAATTTTCCTGGAAAGTTCGTAGGAAAATCTTAACCCCCCGAAAGTTTCGACCCCCCCAACCCCACCCCTCCTTTTAACGTTGTCCGATCGGGCCGAAATTCACAAGTTAAGGTCCCCTACGGCCCAGGAGCTTATCCGCGAAATTTCAGCTCGATCCGATAACTCCTTCCCTGTTTTCCAGAAACCATGCATTAGCTATTTAATTAACGCATTTCTCTCCATAAGAGCCCATGTTAATTTGAAATTTTAAAAACTTATTGAGAAGTTATATTTACACACATGCAAGTGTTTAGCTCAGTCGGTAGAGCGTGGGACTTTTAATCCTCTGGTCAAGGGTTCAAGTCCCTTACGGGCGGTTTTTTTCACAACATCAAAAAAATTGTGATAACACCTGGACAGCTTATCATTTGAGAGATAACAGAATATTAGCTTCTTATGAGCAAAAGAAACATTTCGGTCATTCTATCTATTTTTTTTCTATTTTATACAATGATTTAAAAAGGGGGGGGGGGTTCCTCTCCTAATTCCTGTACGAGGAGTACAGGAATTATTAAATTACATCCACCATGGATTGTAGAAAAACGTACAGAATTAATATGAAAAAAAATTAAACCTGTACAAAAGAGTCTTTAAAAGCGGGGGGTTTGCCTCTCCTAATAGTCTTCGTATAGTCCTAAGCACCTGGACAGCTTATCAATTGAGAGATAACAGAATATTAGCTTCTTATGAGCAAAAGAAACATTTCGGTCATTCTATCTATTTTTTTTTCTATTTTATACAATGATTTAAAAGCGGGGGGGGGCGGCAGCCACCCAAGTTCCTCTCCTAATTCCTGTACGAGGAGTACAGGAATTATTAAATTACATCCACCATGGATTGTAGAAAAACGTACAGAAATAATATGAAAAAAACTTCGTTTTCTTAAAGAGTTAAAGAGGCTGCGTCCCAAAGTCGAACCTTAAAACCTACAGGAATTAGAAGAGGCAATTGGGGGGCTGCCGCCCCCCAAACCCCCAGCTTTTAAAGACTCTTTTGTACAGGTTTTTTTTGTGGGGGACTTCATTGTTACTAATTACTAGTTTCGGCGCAATGGTTCTCCTGTCCTCTTGTGTTCAACATTTTTCGAAGTTATTCCATTATTCAATTTTTTCATTTCAATTTTTGTTAATTAAAAGAGGGCCTTTCCGAAGCCAAGAGCGGGGGTTAGCAAAAAAACAAGAAACCTGTACAAAAGAGTCTTTAAAAGCTGGGGGTTTGGGGGACGGCAGCCCCCCAACTGCCTCTTCTAATTCCTGTACGTTTTAAGGTTCGACTTTGGGACGCAGCCTCTTTAACTCTTTAAGAAAACGAAGTTTTTTTCATATTATGCTAATAAAAGGGCCTCATTATCTCTTAAAGTTGATTCATCAAGTTGAAGGGCAAACTGCTTCACTTGCAAATGAGCTATCAATTGTTTTTCTACATCCTCTACCATTTCTACCATTGGGTAATTGGGTAATTGGGTTTGGGTAATTGGTCGAACACCGTAAAAATACAATCCGTAAAAATATAACAGAAGTAAGGTGTATAAACACCGTATTTCTGTATGGGTTCTTTTTTTTTCAGCACTTAGGGAATAAACCACTTCTAGTAATTGTATTGAAAATATTTCATAAAGGTTTTGATAACTTATCAGGAAATACTTTTACTAAATCAATTGGAATATAAAGGGGTACATTGAAGTTCTCTTTAGTTTACGTATTTTCACCTCGACACCAACAGGCTGTACTACAGGGATTTCCTAGTCTGGTGCCGGGGGTGGGGGAATATGACATAAGAGAGCTGGAAGGGTTTGTACAATAGCGACAAGGTGAAGCAATACCATTGCTTCGGTCATGCTTTAAAGAGTTCACTTACTTTATCACGATAATACTGGGCTGAAGCTTTCCGAATCTGCTTCTTTATAGATTTTCTTAGTAGGTTAGCTTTTTCAGTTTTTCTTTGGCGGAACAGTCTTAATTTTCGATGGTTTAAACTTTTTATTGCATCATTTATATACGGCTTATCATTAGAACATTTTTCTTTTTGACCCCTGGAAAACGAATTAAATAATTATTGACAAGTTTTTCTTGGAAAAGATCGGCTTTCTTATTCAATTCGTCGACAGCAAATACATCTTCCCATTGCTCTTCTGAAAGCCACGTACCAAATTGAGTAGACCACTATCAGTAATTGGTCGATACTTAAATACATCAATTTTATGCTTGCGGATATGATCTCGTATCGGATTTAGCTAAAGCGTAAGAGGGTAACTGCCACCAAGTGGGGGGGGGGGAGGGAATTGGGTCTTTGATAGAATTCATGCATGTTTGTACAAATAATGTCAAGGGAAGTACCACCTTTTGTGGTTAGGATATTAACAATTTGTTTTAAATTAGCTTCCCGACAAAGATGACTTGTATTTAGTTTATTTCCGTCACCAGTAAGTAGGATCCCAGCCTTTGGATGTTTAGACTGGAGGTAACCAAGCGATGCATCTTTTTCCAAGAAATCTTTAAGCTGCTCCGACTTTTGGTCGGGTGAATAATAGAAACAACTAACAATAATATTAGTTAATGGGCGTGGTAGAACTTTCAGTTTAACTTTAATTCAAATTATTTCATCATACTTATTTATTCCTAGAACTTTAACTTCCCTTGGTGACAAATTATCACGACAAAAAATCATTACCCATCCACCCTTTTTACCAAGGTAATGATCATGTGGGCGGATTTTAATAAACTCAAAGAGTATCCAGGCTTTGGGAGTGAACCTCGGTTATACAAATTAAATCTGATGATAGCTTATTCGCCCTAATTTCAAGCTCAATAAGTTTTCCAAAATTAAGGCTTTCTGCATTACTTAATAGCAACCTAGGGAAATGGTAGTTTATTATTCTTATATTTACTGTTATGAGTACTAGAAACATACTTTTATCTGGCAAACGATTTTAAAAA
>NC_088868.1:7884962-7908957 GCF_032884065.1 Artemia franciscana
TTAATTTCCGTTCGAGTGATCCCACTTCCGGTCTTCAAGGACCACTGTTTCAATAAATCACTCCTATAAAAACAAACAATAAACACGTATCCGTGGTCTTTCATCTGGCAAAAACAACACAAAATTTTACGTTTTTGGATATAGGAACTGAAAGCCTCTACAGAAGAGTTCTCTGGTATGCTGAATCAGATAGTATGGTTTACATTAAGACTGTTTGACTTTCAGGGGGAGCTTGCCCCTTTTTCAAAAATCAGAAAAAAAATTTTTGGCTCGTAGCTGTCGGTGGGTAACATTAAACTTAATAAATTGTATATATCTGGAATCAGAATAAAAATCCAATTCGATTGATATATTAATTATTATCCAAATTCCATTTTTTAGAGTTTTGATTACTATTGATCCGAGTCGTTGCTTACTTACACTTCGGTAACAGGAACTGTTTGAAAAAGATCGATGTTCGTGCTTACCGACTCACTGCATTATTGTTCTTTTCAATTTATGGACTCACTTCCACGATCGTATATTTGTTGATCCCTTTTTTATTCCTTACCCCTCCCCCTCAAAACCTGCACTAGGTCCCAATCAGTAAAATCCGTACCTAGGATACCAGATCTTACGTCTTAAAAGATCTCCCAGACTCGACCACCTTTTTTATAGATTCTTATGAGATGAACTTAGGGTTCCCTTCCCTCTTTCCCAGCAGAGGGATATCTGAGCATTCCTAAATCCAATCTGGACACGGATCCCAGCAGAGAATGAAATTTTGTGGGTGTTGCTTCCCACAACATTTGGTTTAGATTTAAGGCCTAGTTTCTACCCATTTTTGAACTAAGGAAAAAGTCTAACATCGACTTAAACGCGTAACAAAATTTCAAAAAATGTAATCAAGATCAATAACCCCAAATTTCTCAAACTTATAAGTTTACCTCCAATTAAAACTCGATAATATAAAAAAAAACCGTGAAACTGGACACGTGAAACTGAAAATGGAATAATAAAACCAAGATAAACCAAAAGTTGAAGAAAAAAAATCTGAACGGAACAGAAAAGCCGAAGGGAAATGGGAAAAAAACTAAAACTAAATTTATAATTCAAGCACACAATTACGTTAAAGATTTTATCTCCTTCTATTGTTTTTTGTTTCCCCAGTTTCTAGTTTTTTAATTCTCTTTTTTCTTTTGTTCAGGTCTTTCTTTTTTTGTCTTACATTGATCATTATTTAAAAACTCGATTTTATATATATATATATATATATATATATATATATATATATATATATATATATATATATGTATATATATATAGGTTGAAATACCAATACATTGGTTTAAAAACTCATATATTTATCTCATTGCCCCGAGTCCCCTTTCCAAATAATTTACTTCTAATATCCTGGGTTTTGTCACGGTTGGTTAGTTCACCTTTAGATCTTTCATTTAATTCTCCGGTATTGTCTCGGAAGGCACAAGGAGCAAAAACACTCATATGAACCTCCAAAGATACCCAATTTATAAAAGTGGAAATAAACAAAAGCACGTTAATGTCTAATCACAAAATCATAAGAGTCCGTCGACGAAGGAACTACAGCCATATTCTAAGATTTATTGACCACAAAACCCGACTGCAGCGCTATTTCTCTTCGGCACAAAGACATACAGCATAACGACAGCAGCTCTACGGCTGCAGAATATTAATCCTCCCTTAGAAGTAAACCGACAGAAACGTCACGTACTCCCACCACAACGATTTGCAAAACCAACACACCACCTTCCAGTCTCAATAGGAGGATTTTGCCGCATCATAAATTTGGGAAATGACTGAAGATTGAAGACTGGGTACCTCCTGAGGTACATGTAGAACTAAGGTTTAAGCAAATAGGTCTTCCCAAAAGAGCCCAAAATCGATGACACCTGCAATTATCTTACACATAAGGGGGGGTAGTCGATGGGACAAATGCACCATGGTTACATCGAATACAAAACAAGAATGGTGACAGCACTCTCTGTCAAATTTGTAAACCTTTTTTCTTAGTTTCGGAGTTTGTCATGGCTGTTAAGATGGCATGGTATGGTTTTGTCATTGCTGCCATAGCCTTAAATGTTTCATACCTGCAATTACTTCTTCTTCTGTTAACTCTCGAGGAAAATTAGCAATGACAAGAAACGTGGAAAGCATATCGTTAAGGGATTCATCTCTGAGCACTCCTTCCCTATCTTTATCCCACACTTTGAATGCAACTAGAAAAGAGTGAAAAAAAATTAAATAAAATTCTTGGATAAACAAAAATTCTTAAAATAAACAAAATTGTCCAAGCAAATACGAACATGTACATATCAAAACATATAATTACAGATACACACAGAGCTTCGAGAAGAAGACCAATTGTCTGCTTATTTTACGGCGGCTAAGATATCCTGACATTTTGAGCCAATAAATGTAAGGAGCTTCGTTATATCAGCACGACGG
This sequence comes from Artemia franciscana, assembly GCF_032884065.1. NCBI lineage: Eukaryota > Metazoa > Arthropoda > Branchiopoda > Anostraca > Artemiidae > Artemia > Artemia franciscana. The sequence continues at coordinate 7,887,429 of NC_088868.1, forward strand.
ATAAAGTATATATTTCTGAGTCCACTTCTGCCATGGAAGCCTGCCCAAACTAATTTGAAACTTCTACTGTTTAACATATGTTTACCTCAAAAAATATCCAGCGACAAAATCCATTGGCGTCCATAAAAGTATGCACTCTGCCCAAAGAGAATGGGCAGCTTTCAAAAATGGAAACTGGCACTGGTGTTGACAAAAAAAAACGCTATCTTGTATTTACCATTTCTTGGCAATTTTCCAGTGTCTTAATAATGCAAAATAAGTGGAATTAATGGAATTCGTAGAACTAGTGCATTAAAACTTGGTTCATATCTCTTTCTAAAAAAAAGGAAAGTTTGAAAAAAAGTGCCAAGAAACTCCAAATGGTAGATAGCGCTGGTGAATTTTTTTTCCACACAAGCGCTAGTTTCCACTCTTACATGTTACTTATTCTCTTTGCTCTACCCTACAGCTTTTATGAACAATTTTATGAATATGTTTCTCTTCTTTTCTAACTCTTTTCTTTCATTAGGTAATGGCAATTTTCTAAAACTATGGTACTTTAACGTTAGCTTCAAGATACGTTGTGGTACCAACGTTGCGGCTCCAAAATGCTAGATGTATGGCATTTACCGGTTACTGAGTTTGGTAGTACTGGCTCCCCTACTTGACGTATTGTTCACATTCATCAGTAAAAGTAAAGAAGAAATTCCTTGGTTGGCTTCAGGACAGCTGTAAGCCACTCCTCTCGATACCTAAGAGGGGTCAACAATATGTACAACCGACAGTGAATAGCTTTTTTTTTGCCAAAGTGAATAGCTTTCTCTGTCAAAACAGCAACCATTTTTAACTTTAATCCCTAAACTTATTATTACTTACTTTACCCCACCCCTAAAATTTCTTCCGGTGCTCTTGTAAACACTACACCCACACACACAAAAAAAAATGGTCTATCTTTCTATAAGATCAAGTCCTGGCAGAGGTCAGAAATTTGCTTCGGTATTTCGATTTAACGGGGCCAATGAACAAAAGTTTCGTTTCGGATAACAGTTGAAAAATGTGTTGTTTTTGCCGATAAACTCATATTTAAAATGAATAAAAGATTCTTGTTTATGAATTGCTAAACATATCCAAGCTATCCCCAAACCGCTAGTAATTTCGCCTATCTTTCACCTGGTGACGCATTGAGTAGTCTGGGGAGGGCCTCTGCTTAAAATGATCCAATACGCGACTTTTCCATATATTCGTAATTATGCATGAAGGTCGTATCTGACATTTCTACTAAATGTACATTTTGACACTTCTACTAAGTATAATGTCATAACTGACTTCACAAAAACGTCATAGTGCGATTTCATACAAAATTGACTTCCAAGATCTTAGGTTTATAGGTATTTTAATAAGTTTAATGTCATAATTGACTTCACATAAAGAATCATAATGTGAATTCATACAAAATTAACTTCAAGATTTTAGGTTTATAAGCATTTAACTAAAATTAATGTCATAAATGACTTTGCACAAAATGTCATAAAGCGACTTCACACAAAACCGACCTGAAGATCTTAGGTTTATAAGCATTTTACCAAGTGTTGTGTTATAATGACGAAACACAAAATGTCATAATGAGACTTCAAACAAAATTGACTTCGAGATCTAAGGTTTATAAGCAATTATATATATAGATATACTACGTGTACTGTCCTAATTGACTTCACTTAAATGTCATAATTTGACTTCACACAAAATTGACTTCAAGATGTTAGGTTTATAAGTATTTTAATAAGTGTGATGTCACAATTGACTTCACATAAAAATCCATAATCTGAATTCACACATAAATAGCTTCAGGATCTTCGGTTTATAAGCATTTTACTAAGTATAATGCCATAATTAACTTCGTGCAAAACGTAATAATGTGATTAAAAAAAATTGACTTCAGGTCATAGATTTATAAGTATTATACTAAGTCTAATGTCAACTTAACGAATATTATGCACTTAGAATCAGCATAGAAAGCCAATTCTTTTTATGTATCCATTGTTATCAAAATTACGTCTTTTAGAGTTTTGGTAACAATTGGGCCGAGTCAGTCCACACATATAGTTCGTTACCACGAACAGATCGAAATAGATCTATCTAACAAGCAACGTAAAGCACTTAATCGTGAGTATGGAGGATGAAACAAAGTACTCTGAAAAGAAATTTAAAACCCATTTGACATTCCATACCAAAATTGTTTTTTGTTTTTTTTAATCAGTGGGTGTTTGGTGAATCATTAGAAATATCCAATATTTTTTTTTCTACGCCACTTTTCTCAATTTTTTTTTTACGGATTAAGCTGATTCACTAATTGCGCTACTTAAATGGTAGTTCAACCAGGGGCGTTTAAACAACAATTTCAAAAAGTATAGGACACTGGTGCTAGCTCGAAAAGTTTTGTTAGCACAATCGGGCGTTGGCATTATCTTGAAAACGTCCCCATTCTTTTCAGCTTGAAAAAAAAAACCTTGTTGGGACATAATTTTAGCTCATTATACTCCTGAAAGTTTCATTTTCTAACTCAAATACTTTCCAAGTCCTTGATCTGCAATATTACCCAGAAACAGTCTAAAAGTATGTGCCTAGGCATACAAAGTTAATTATATAAATTTAATTATATTAAGTTAATTATATAAAGTTAATTAACCCAAACTTCAGCGCACTTCTCTTCTCAGCCCCTTCAAAAAATATTAGAGGAGAATGAAAATCAAATTTTGAACCACCTTCAATTTAGCTAGTTCACTTAACCTATTGAAATTCTTCCAGGCTACCCCCAGGACTATTTTGCAAAGACTAAATTTTGAGTTAAAACTACTACTACTAAGAACTCACTACAGCACCAAGCCGTTGAGGCCAACACAGCTACGCACACTTCTCCTCCACCCCAATCTATTCACAACCTCCTTCTTTACGTAAATAATTTCTTCGATTACATAGATTTTCCATTTACAGAATTTAACAAATGAAAACATAGTGAAAACGGAGAAAAAAGAGAAAAAAATATAAACAAAAACCAAACATAAACAAAACAGTTTTGTTTACTTAGGCTTTTTCTTTAGAAAGACTTTCGGGTGCGAAGTCGAAGGATTCGAAATTCTTTATTATTTAAAGTCTGTTGCTTTTTTTGTATTGTCCAGTGCTTTGTTTCAAATATTATAACCATTATCACTATATTTTCATTTGTTAATCTTCCTCTTTAGACCCTACTAAGAATTCCCCATTTCCCTTAAACCTTTCCTTAGGACATCCTCTACCCTATTCGGTAACAAAAAAGTTTGGATGAATCTTGAAAACACCAGATTCAGATGAATTGGAGAAACCCGAGATGATTTAAATCTTTAAGGATCAGGCATATACGTGATTGACTAATTTGCCAACCAATCAGAACCCATGAGATGAAATACCATTCCTTCGAGCTGTGTCTTTCAAAAGGCGTTCGTCTTGATATTTGGTACAAAGAAAAGATCACGTTTGAATGATCTTGGTAAATCAGATATTCCAGCAGCACGAACTAACAAGCATGGATCTAAAACATATTTTTGACCCGACGCCAATTTCTATGGGTTTTAGGCTATTTTTCGAAATTCTTATAAATTGGTTTTCAAAATAAAATTTTACTACTAAGATTAATCGACATATCGGCTACATTCCTACAAATGACAATGTTTCTCATCATCCCATTATTTTTAGATGGCGTTATTAAATTTTTCGCTACTATGGGACGGGATTCGGTCTTTTCTAGGTTGCAGCAGTAGCTGCAACTATGATTAAAAGGTATCAAGCAATCGGATACGCAACATTAATTCCCCATATTTGATCTATCTCAAACAAGTTCATAATATCAAATTTTTTTCAGTGTTGAATAGATGGCATAATATGTGTTCTACTTACAGAGAAAGATCCATGAACCACGTCTACCGAATCATACCGATTAAAACACCAATTATACCGATTATATCAATTATACCGTTTAAATTGAATTACACCGATTATACCTAATTATACCGAATTATACCGATTATATACCGAATATACAACGATTTATATCTGTCAACACAGCAAGGAATGATACCAATTTATTTGACACCTTGTCTATGCCACCCGCGTTCGATTTATAGAATGTTGGCATCATGTCAACATTTTGCTAAATTTTGATGACACAAAAAAAGCCAGTAGTTTTTCATATATAACGTTAACGTTACAAATGTTTTTCATCTATTTCATATACGAAGCCATCAAAGTCAAAATATAATATAAATTTGATTATACTCGTTTTTGAAAAACGATGATTTGTTGGTGTTCAAGAATGGTAAACAGCATTAGATCAACTGATTAACTGAATAAAAGGTAAAAAAAAATCCTCCAGAGACGAAAGTATATGAAGGATATATGAAGGATCCTCTAGGGCTATTGCTGGCTAATAGGCCGGTGAAAAAGATAGTTCAGTTGCTGGGTCTTTTATAAAAGGACAAGTAACAAGCATATCGCCCAACCTTGCTGCACTGCAGCAGGAATTGACCCCTGGGCTCAGTGTAACCAAGCAGAGCATCAATCCTTTATGCTGCCCAAGGGTTAAGATAAAAGTTACGACTTGTTAATCTAGTACTAATCCAGTTCCAAAAATTGCAGGGAGGTATATGGACTAACAACAAGTCCTTTCATCTCTTTGACTTCTTCTCCAGAAAAATTAGCTACTGGAAGCGCTATTCTTCTCCAGTCTGCAAATAATAAATATATGCAATTATGAACAATAACACACTGTTATTGATTGTGGGAAGTGTGAGTACCTGAGCTACCTGTCCCCAGCAGTTTAAGGCCACTAGGCCGGCCGGTTTATTTATTTATTTATCAGATTAACGATGCTTCTTGACTACTAAGGTCCCTGCGTCGGCCCTGCGGTGCATTCCTGCAGCATGATTCGATCTCTGGATCCCGTATTACCAAGCTAAGGTCAAACCCACTGCGCCACCACAGGACAAACCACAAGGCCGGCCGGTGAATATTAAAGCAATACGTTTGAAATTAGCGCCGAAAATGCGCTCCATACGTTATTTTATGTCGATACAAATAGACAAAAACCAAACACTAAAGATCAAAATGTCAAAATGATATCATGTCAACATGGTGTTATGTCAATATGGTGGCAACTTTGTATTGCTAGCTTAAGCGTGGCAATACAATTATGGCTCTATGGCAATACAGTGCTATTACATGGCATGGTATTGCCATAGCAGTATTGTCATATGCTATGGCAATACAATGCTATTATACAATAATGGCAATGCAATACAATACAATACAAAGCGTGGCAATATGTTATGGCTATGATCCTTTAACATAGCAATATTCATCGTAGGTTATTAGTCTTTACAACAATCTACACTCGAGGCGTTCAGTCAGAGATCCTCGGCAAGCAGCCAACAATTCAGCACTAAAGAGCGTTAAAAAATTACGTTTAAAATTGCCCCGAAAAATACGTTTGATTTACTATGACAAAAAATCAATTGTTAAAAAGCAAAATGCCAACATCATGTCATGTCAAAATTGATGACATGTCGACTTTGAAATTATGTCGATACGATGTCATGTCAACATGTCAAATTTCGAATTTGAAATACTACCTCAAACACTACTATGATCCCTTTATATGACGATATTTTGAGTATAAAGTCTTTGAGTACAACTTACACTTAAGGCGTTCAGCCAAAGGTCCTCGGCAAGCGGCTGATATCCCACAAACCTCCTCTTTGAAATCAATATGCAGATCACGATTCTCATCCAATGCAGAGAATAAGCCGTCACACAGCCTATCGCAAAGTTTCTGATGAGATGAAGGAAACGGAATGGTAACTAAATCCAAAAAGTAGGAGAGATCAAAACGGCCCAGTCGTTCTATGACAAATAGGCTTTTTCAAGCTCTAAAATTTCTGATTCTTCCACTAAAATAAGGAACAAACCATAATTAAAGATACATAATGTGTATTAAAAAAATATTAATAATTAAAAATTAAAAAATAATTTAAAAATACATACTTAAAAAAATTGTTAAAAAATAATTAATTAAAAATATATTATATTTATAATTAAATTATAATTAAAAAATTGTAATACTTATATAATACCATTATATATAATATATATAATACCATAATTAAAAAATACATGATAAAAAATGAATAATTAATAAATGCAAAAATACATCATTAAAAAATAAATGCAAATATATAATTACAAAAAACATACATAACGGTCATGTCCTGTTTTAAAGAAATTGCAAAAACGCCTTTAAAAAGGGCTTTTACAAAAAGACAAGTGAAGATTTCAGTTCAAAGCAGGTACTAGATCTTGAAAAATTAATTTTAAAAAGACTTTCAGTTCCAGTCAGAGTTGCATATAGTCATAATCGTAAGTAAATGTGAACACAAGCAGTCGTAGTTGTAAGTAGGCACAGTTGCAGGTAGTCGCAATTACAAGTAGTTACCGTCGCAAGTAGTCGCAGCCATATCTACAACTCATTACACTTGAAACTAGACAAAGATACAGTCGTAACTAGTTGCAGTCGCAAGTCGTCAAATTCGCAAGCAGTCGCAGGCGCTATTAGTCGCAGTCGCAAGTAGTCGCAGCCTCAGCCACAAGAAATAGTAGTCACAGTCGTAAGTAGTTGCGGCGGCAGTCGCAAAAAATTGCATTCGCAAGTAGTCGAAATCTCAGCTGCATTGGCAGTAGTGGTAGTAGTAGCTCTGAAAGTATGACCTTTAGCCGTTCTAAAGATATTGCAGATACGCTATTTTGATAACAAGGATACGAACAGTATTTTTTTTTTATTTATTTAATTCAAAATTCACCTCGATATTCCCTGTAGTTTCACCTTCGTAACCTTAGCCTTTTTGGACCCAACCAGGATAAACATTAACCCTTTCCCAATAATGGATCTTATATGTAGAATAAGTAAGTAATCAGATGTAAGGCGCTTCTTGATCACTAAGGTCCCAGTAATGGATCCTATATGAATCCTTGCCCAATAATGGAGGATCCTATATGTAGAGTAAGTAAGCAATCGGATGTAAGGCGCTTCTTGACCACTAAGGTCCCAATAATGAATCATAAACGAATCCTTGCCCAATAATGAATCCTATATGTAGAGTAAGAAAGTAATCGGATGTAAGGCGCTTCTTGACCACTAAGGTCCCAATAATGGATCCTATATGAATCCTTGCCCAATAATGGATCCTATATGTAGAGTAAGTAAGTAATCGGATGTAAGAGGCTTCTTGACCATTAAGGTCCCAATAATGGATCCTATATGAATCCTTGCCCAATAATGGATCCTATATGTAGAGTACGTAAGTGATCGGATGTAAGACGCTTCTTGACCACTAAGGTCCCAATAATGGATCCTATATGAATCCTTACCCAATAATGGATCCTATATGTAGAGTAAGTAAGTGATCGGATGTAAGGCGCTTCTTGACCACTAAGGTCCCAATAATGGATCCTATATGAATCCTTGCCCAATAATGGATCCTATATGTAGAGTAAGTAAGTGATCGGATGTAAGACGCTTCTTGACCACTAAGGTCCCAATAATGGATCCTATATGAATCCTTGCCCAATAATGGATCCTATATGTAAAGTAAGTAAGTAATTGGATGTAAGACGCTTCTTGACCACTAAGGTCCCAATAATGGATCCTATATGAATCCTTGCCCAATAATGGATCCTATATGTAGAGTAAGTAAGTAATCGGATGTAAGACGCTTCTTGACCACTAAGGTCCCAATAATGGATATATGAATCCTTACCCAATAATGGATCCTATATGCAGAGTAAGTAAGTAATCGGATGTAAGGCGCTTCTTGACCACTAAGGTCCCAATAATGAATCATAAACGAATCCTTACCCAATAATGGATCCTATATGTAGAGTAAGTAAGTGATCGGATGTAAGGCGCTTCTTGACCACTAAGGTCCCAATAATGGATCCTATATGAATCCTTGCCCAATAATGGATCCTATATGTAGAGTAAGTAAGTAATCGGATGTAAGACGCTTCTTGACCACTAAGGTCCCAATAATGGATCCTATATGATTCCTTGCCCAATAATGGATCCTATATGTAGAGTAAGTAAGTAATCGGATGTAAGGCGCTTCTTGACCACTAAGGTCCCAATAATGGATCCTATATGAATCCTTGCCCAATAATGGATCCTATATGTGGAGTAAGTAAGTAATCGGATGTAAGACGCTTCTTGACCACTAAGGTCCCAATAATGGATCCTATATGAATCCTTGCCCAATAATGGATCTATATATAGAGTCAGTAAGTAATCGGATGTAAGGCGCTTCTTGACCACTAAGGTCCCAATAATGAATCATAAACGAATCCTTGCCCAATAATGGATCCTATATGTAGAGCAAGTAAGTGATCGGATGTAAGCCGCTTCTTGACCACTAAGGTCCCAATAATGGATCCTATATGAATCCTTGCCCAATAATGGATCTATATGTAGAGTAAGTAAGTAGTCGGATGCAAGGCGCTATTTGACAACTAAGGTCCTAATAATAGATCCTATATGAATCCTTGCCCAATCATGGATCCTATATGTAGAGTTAATCGGATGTAAGGCGCTTCTTGACCACTAATGTCCCAATAATGGATCCTATATGAATCCTTGCCCAATAATGGATCCTATATGAAGAGTAAGTAAGTAATCGGATGTAAGGCGCTTCTTGACCACTAATGTCCCAATAATGGATCCTATATGAATCCTTGCCCAATAATGGATCCTATATGAAGAGTAAGTAAGTAATCGGATGTAAGGCGCTTCTTGATCACTAAGGTCCCAATAATGAATCATAAACGAATCCTTGCCCAATCATGGATCCTATATGTAGAGTTAATCGGATGTAAGGCGCTTCTTGACCACTAATGTCCCAATAATGGATCCTATATGAATCCTTGCCCAATAATGGATCCTATATGAAGAGTAAGTAAGTAATCGGATGTAAGGCGCTTCTTGATCACTAAGGTCCCAATAATGGATGCTATATTAATCCTTTCCCAATAATGGATCCTATATGTAGAGTAAGTAAGTAGTTGGATGCAGGGCGCTATTTGACTACTAATGTCCAAATAATAGATCCTATATGAATCCTTGCCCAATAATGGATCCTATATATACAGTTAGTAAGTAGTCGAATGCAAGGCGCTTCTTGACCACTAAGGTCCCAATAATGGATCCTGTATGAATCCTCGCCCAATAATGGATCCTATATGTAGAGTAAGTAAGTAGTCAGATGCAAGGCGCTATTTGACTACTAAGGTCCCAATAATGGATCCTATATCAATCCTTGCCCAATAATGAATCCTATATGTAGAGTAAGAAAGTAGTCGGAACAAGGCGCTATTTGACTACTAAGGTCCCAATAATGGATATAGTATAAATCTTTGCTCAATAATGGATCCTATATGTAGAGTAAGTAAGTAATCGGATGCAAGGCGCTATTTGACTACTAAGGTCCCAATAATTGATCCTACATCAATCCTTGCCCAATAATGGATCCTATATGTAAAGTAAGAAATTAGTTGGATACAAGGCGCTATTTGACTACTAAGGTCCCAATAATGGATCCTATATGAATCCTTGCCCAATAACGGATCCTATATGTAGAGTAAGAAAGTAGTCGGATGCAAGGCGCTATTTGAGTACTAAGGTACCAATAATGGATCCTACATGTAGAGTAAGTAAGTAATCGGTTGCAAGGCGCTATTTGACTACTAAGGCCCTAATAATAGATCCTATGTGAATCCTTGCCCAATGATGCATCCTATATGTAGAGTAAGTAAGTAATCGGATGCAAGGCACTATTTGACTACTAAGGTCCCAATATTGGTCCTTCCCCAATAATGGATCCTATATGTAGAGTAAGTAAGTAGTCGGATGTAAGCAGCCAGATTCAACCTCTGGATCCCGTATTACCAATCTAAGGTCAAAGTCACTGCGTCATCACAAAACTCCTATATATCTATCTATATATATAAAAATAAGTTGTCTGTCTGTGGATGGATCAGGTGACGTCACCTGAAAAAACTGGATCAGGTGACGTCAAAACTGAAAAAACTAAAAAAAGGCAAAAACTACAAAAAAAAGCTAAAAACTAATAAAAAAAATAAAAAAGCTAAAAAACTAAAAAAACTAAAAAAAGGCAAAAACTACAAAAAAAACTAAAAACTAATAAAAAAGCTAAAAAACTAAAAAAACTAAAAAAACTAAAAAAAGGCAAAAACTACAAAAAAAACTAAAAACTAATAAAAAAAATAAAAAAGCTAAAAAACTAAAAAAACTAAAAAAAGGTAAAAAACTAAAAAAAGTAAAAACTAAAAAAAAACTAAAAAAAAAGGAAAAAACTGAAAAATAAGCTAAAATAAAGGTAAAAACCAATAAAAAACTAAAAAAAAAAAAACTGAAAAAACTAAAAAAAGGCAAAAACTACCAAAAAAAACTAAAAACTAATAAAAAAAGTAAAAAAGCTAAAAAACTAAAAAAACTAAAAAAACTAAAAAAAGGTAAAAAACTAAAAAAAATAAAAAATAAAAAAAAACTAAAAAAAAGGAAAAAACTGAAAAATAAGCTAAAATAAAGGTAAAAACCAATAAAAAACTAAAAAGAAAAAAAGGAAAAAACTAAAAAAAATTTTCATCTAAAAAACTAAAAAAAAACTAAAAAAGGTAAAAACTAAAAGAACTAAAAAAGAAAAAATAAATGACGAAACTCAAAGAGAAAGCGACCAGGACAAAAGGAATGTTCGATTAGCAATCAACAAAGCACCGGGACACAGGGAGTATAAATGACGACCAGGACATAAGTAAAAAAAAAAAACTATCTATATATATAAAAATAAGTTGTCTGTGGATCTGTGGATCGTGGATCAGGTGACGTCACCTGAAAAAACTGGATCAGGTGACGTCAAAACTGAAAAAACTAAAAAAAGGCAAAAACTACAAAAAAAACTAAAAACTAATAAAAAAAATAAAAAAGCTAAAAAACTAAAAAAACTAAAAAAAGGCAAAAACTACAAAAAAAAACTAAAAACTAATAAAAAAGCTAAAAAACTAAAAAAACTAAAAAAAAGGCAAAAACTACAAAAAAAACTAAAAACTAATAAAAAAAATAAAAAAGCTAAAAAACTAAAAAAACTAAAAAAACTAAAAAAAGGTAAAAAACTAAAAAAACTAAAAACTAAAAAAAAATAAAAAAAGGAAAAAACTGAAAAATAAGCTAAAATAAAGGTAAAAACCAATAAAAAACTAAAAAAAAAACTGAAAAAACTAAAAAAAGGCAAAAACTACAAAAAAACTAAAAACTAATAAAAAAAGTAAAAAAGCTAAAAAACTAAAAAAACTAAAAAAACTAAAAAAACTAAAAAAAGGTAAAAAACTAAAAAAAAATAAAAAATAAAAAAAACTAAAAAAAAAGGAAAAAACTGAAATATAAGCTAACATAAAGGTAAAAACCAATAAAAAACTAAAAAGAAAAAAAGAAAAAACTAAAAAAATTTTCATCTAAAAAACAAAAAAAAACTAAAAAAGGTAAAAACTAAAAGAACTAAAAAAGAAAAAAATAAATGACGACACTCAAAGAGAAAGCGACCAGGACAAAAGGAATGTTCGATTAGCAATCAACAAAGCACCGGGACACAGGGAGTATAAATGACGACCAGGACATAAGTAAAAAAAAAAATTAACAAAACTAAAAAGAAGGTAAAAACTACAAAAAAACTAAAAAGAAAAAAAAACTAAAAACTAATAAAAAAACTAAAAAATCTAAAAATCTAAATAAACTAAAAAAGAAAAAAAAGGAAAAAAATAAAGGAGAAAAACAAAACTAAAAAACGAATGTATATACAGACCGGTACACCGGGATACAAATGACGACCGGGACACAGGGAATATAAATGACGACCGGGACACAGGGACACAACTACAACGGGGACACCGGGGGAAACAGGGGGATATAAATGACGACCGGGACAAAAAAACTAAAAGAAAAAAAACATAAAAACTAATAAAAAAACTAAAAAATCTAAAAATCTAAATAAGCTAAAAAAGAAAAAAAAAGGAAAAAAATAAAGGAGAAAAACAAAACTAAAAAACGAATGTATATACAGACCGGGACACCGGGGGAAACAGGGGGATGTAAATGACGACCGGGACACCGGGACAGGGAATGGTCGATTAGCAATCACCATCAACAAAGCTCAAGGGCAATCATTAGAATCATGAGGTATAGATCTGAATACAGATTGTTTTCCCATGGACCATTATATGTTGCATGTTCAAGAGTCGGTAAACCTGACAATCTATTTATATGCAAAGACAATGGGACAGCAAAGAATGTTGTATATTCGCAAGTTTTACGTAGTTAAAACCGTATATATATATATATATATATATATATATATATATATATATATATATATATATATATATATATATATATATATATATATATATATATATATATATATATATATATATATATATATATATATATATATATATCTATCTATATTCACAGGTGGGACATAGGGACACAACTACAATGGCGCGTAACTATTATGGCGAGTAACGACTTACGCGCGCGGGGGGGCTTGGGGGGGGCGCGAAGCGCCCCCACCAACTAGGTGTTGGGGTGGCGCGAAGCGCCACCCCCCAGCTAGTATATAAAAATAAGTTGTCTGTCTGTCTGTGGATGGATCAGGTGACGTCACCTGAAAAAACTGGATCAGGTGACGTCAAAACTGAAAAAACTAAAAAAAGGCAAAAACTACAAAAAAAACTAAAAACTAATAAAAAAAAATAAAAAAGCTAAAAAAAGGCAAAAACTACAAAAAAAACTAAAAACTAATAAAAAAGCTAAAAAACTAAAAAAAACTAAAAAAAGGCAAAAACTACAAAAAAAACTAAAAACTAATAAAAAAAATAAAAAAGCTAAAAAACTAAAAAAACTAAAAAAAGGTAAAAAACTAAAAAAACTAAAAACTAAAAAAAACTAAAAAAAAAGGAAAAAACTGAAAAATAAGCTAAAATTAAGGTAAAAACCAATAAAAAACTAAAAAAAAACTGAAAAAACTAAAAAAAGGCAAAAACTACAAAAAAAAAACTAAAAACTAATAAAAAAAGTAAAAAAGCTAAAAAACTAAAAAAACTTAAAAAACTAAAAAAAGGTAAAAAACTAAAAAAAATAAAAAATAAAAAAAAATAAAAAAAGGAAAAAACTGAAAAATAAGCTAAAATAAAGGTAAAAACCAATAAAAAACTAAAAAGAAAAAAAGGAAAAAACTAAAAAAAAATTTTCATCTAAAAAACAAAAAAAAACTAAAAAAGGTAAAACTAAAAGAACTAAAAAAGAAAAAAATAAATGACGACACTCAAAGAGAAAGCGACCAGGACAAAAGGAATGTTCGATTAGCAATCAACAAAGCACCGGGACACAGGGAGTATAAATGACGACCAGGACATAAGTAAAAAAAAAAAACTATCTATATATATAAAAATAAGTTGTCTGTGGATCTGTGGATCGTGGATCAGGTGACGTCACCTGAAAAAACTGGATCAGGTGACGTCAAAACTGAAAAAACTAAAAAAAGGCAAAAACTACAAAAAAAACTAAAAACTAATAAAAAAAATAAAAAAGCTAAAAAACTAAAAAAACTAAAAAAAGGCAAAAACTACAAAAAAAACTAAAAACTAATAAAAAAGCTAAAAAACTAAAAAAAAGGCAAAAACTACAAAAAAAACTAAAAACTAATAAAAAAATTAAAAAAGCTAAAAAACTAAAAAAACTAAAAAAAGGTAAAAAACTAAAAAAAATAAAAACTAAAAAAAAAGGAAAAAACTGAAAAATAAGCTAAAATAAAGGTAAAAACCAATAAAAAACTAAAAAAAAACTGAAAAAACTAAAAAAAGGCAAAAACTACAAAAAAACTAAAAACTAATAAAAAAAGTAAAAAAGCTAAAAAACTAAAAAAACTAAAAAAACTAAAAAAAGGTAAAAAACTAAAAAAAATAAAAAATAAAAAAAAAACTAAAAAAAAAGGAAAAAACTGAAAAATAAGCTAAAATAAAGGTAAAAACCAATAAAAAACTAAAAAGAAAAAAGGAAAAAACTAAAAAAAATTTTCATCTAAAAAACTAAAAAAAACTAAAAAAGGTAAAAACTAAAAGAACTAAAAAATAAAAAAATAAATGACGACACTCAAAGAGAAAGCGACCAGGACAAAAGGAATGTTCGATTAGCAATCAACAAAGCACCGGGACACAGTAAAATCTTTAGTAAAAATCTAAAAATCTAAATAAACTAAAAAAGAAAAAAAAAGGAAAAAAATAAAGGAGAAAAACAAAACTAAAAAACGAATGTATATACAGACCGGTACACCGGGATACAAATGACGACCGGGACACAGGGAATATAAATGACGACCGGGACACAGGGACACAACTACAACGGGGATACCGGGGGAAACAGGGGGATATAAATGACGACCGGGACAAAAAAACTAAAAAGAAAAAAAACCTAAAAACTAATAAAAAAACTAAAAAATCTAAAAATCTAAATAAGCTAAAAAAGAAAAAAAAAGGAAAAAAATAAAGGAGAAAAACAAAACTAAAAAACGAATGTATATACAGACCGGGACACCGGGATACAAATGACGACCGGGACACAGGGAATATAAATGACGACCGGGACACAGGGACACAACTACAACGGGGACACCGGGGGAAACAGGGGGATATAAATGACGACCGGGACACCGGGACAGGGAATGGTCGATTAGCAATCACCATCAACAAAGCTCAAGGGCAATCATTAGAATCATGAGGTATAGATCTGAATACAGATTGTTTTCCCATGGACCATTATATGTTGCATGTTCAAGAGTCGGTAAACCTGACAATCTATTTATATGCAAAGACAATGGGACAGCAAAGAATGTTGTATATTCGCAAGTTTTACGTAGTTAAAACCATATATATATATATATATATATCTATCTATATTCACAGGTGGGACATAGGGACACAACTACAATGGCGCGTAACTATTATGGCGCGTAACGACTTACGCGCGCGGGGGGGCTTGGGGGGGGGGGGGGCGCGAAGCGCCCCCACCAACTAGGTGTTGGGGTGGCGCGAAGCGCCACCCCAACAGCTAGTAAACAATAAATTTTAATATTACAAAGTGACTATAACTGTTAGATTATTTGCTTTAAATTTTGGGCCCATGGGCGACATTTTGTACATTTTATTGCATCCATGAAATTTGAAGAGGGGAGGTTAAGACAATAGTGTTGGGTAGTCATTCATAAAAACAAAAGCTAAGAGCTCATATGCCACTTATGACGAGGTCGGAAACGCCAAGAGCTAAGAGCTCGTATGGCATGAGCTCTAGTAAAATTCTAAGATTCAAAAGATTGATTTAAAAGGAAAATCAGAGGTTTAATGCCAGTAAGAATTTAAAATAAGAGCTCTCAGTCACGAAGTCCTTCTAAATATCAAAATTCATTAAGATCTGATAACCCACTCGTAAGTTAAAAATGCCTCAGTTTTTCTAATTTTTCCTCTCCTTTCAGCCCCCCAGATAGTCGAATCGGGGAAAACGACTTTATCATGTCAATTTGTGTAGGTCCCTGACACGCCTGCCAATTTTCATCGTCCTGGCACGTCCAGAAGCACCGAGCTTGCCACATCACAGGACCCCTCAAACTCCCCCAAAGAGAACGGATCCAATACGGTTACGTCAATCACCTATCCACAACATTTGCTTTTTCTATCCACCAAGCTTCATCCCGACTCCTTAACTCTAAGCGTTTTCCAATATTTCCGGTTTCCCCCTCGAACTCCCCCCAATTTCACCAGATCTGGTCGTAACTTAAAATTAGAGCTCTGAGGCATGAGTTCCTTCTAAATATCAAATTTAAATAAGATCCGGTCACCCGTATGTAAATTAAAAGTTAAAAATACCTAAATTTTTCTTATTTTTCCGAATTAACTCCCCCTCCAACTCCCTCGAAGAGAACAGATTTAGTCCTATTATGTCAATCACGTATCTAGGACCTGTGCTTATTCTTCCCAATAAGTTTCATCCTGATCTCCCCACTCTAAAAGTTTTCCAAGATTTCCGGTTCCCCCCTCCAACTCCCCCCTATATCACCAGATACGGTCGGAATTTAAAGTAAGAGCTCTGAGACACAATGTATTTCTAAATATCAAATTTCATTAAGATCCGATCAACCGATTCGTAAGTTAAAAACACCTCATTTTTTTTCAATTTTTCCTCTCCCTCCAGCCTCCCAGATATTCGAATCGGGGAAATGACTGTTATAAAGTCAATTTGTCCAGGTCCCTGACACGCCTACCAATTTTCAGCGTCCTAGTACATCTAGAAGCACCGAACTCGCCAAAGCACTGGATATCTCCCCCCAGCTCCCCCAAGGAGAGCAGATCCGGTCCATTTATATCAATCACGTATCTAGAACTTGTGCTTAGTCTTACCATCAAGTTTCATTCCGATCTCTCCACTCTAAACGTTTTCCAATATTTCCAGTTTCCATGATTTCTGTTTCCCCCCTCCGCCCCCTATATCCCCAGATCCGATTAGAATTGAAAATTAAGCATCTGAGACATAAGATATTTCTATATATCAAGTTACATTAAGATCCGATCACCCATTCTTAAGATAGAGATACCTCAATTTTCACGTTTTCCAAGATTTTCGGTTTCCCCCTCCAGCTCCCCCCCAATGTCACCTGATATGGTCGGTATTTGAAACAAGAGCTCTGAAGCACAAAATCCTTTTAAATACCAAACTTCCATTAGATCTGATCACTGGTTCATAAGTTAAAAATACCCCGTTTTTTCTGATTTTTCCAAATTAATCCCCCTACAACCCCCCAAAGAAAGAATATCCGTTTCGGTTATGTCAGTCACGTATCTAAGATTTTTGCTTATTTTTCCCACCGATTTTTATCCGGATCTCTCCACTCTAAGCGTTTTCCAAGATCTCTGACCCCCCCCCAATGACACTGGATCCGGTCAGGATTTAAAATAATAGATCTGAGTTACGAGGTCCTTCTAAATATCAAATCTCATTAAGATCCGATCACTTCTTCCTAAGTTAAAAATACCTCATTTTTTTAAAAATTGTCTGAATTATTCCCCCCCCCCCCCAGCTCCCCCAAAGAGAGAGAGGATTCATTCCGGTTACATCAATCACGTATCTAGGACTTGTTTTTCCCACCAAGTTTCATCCAGATCCCTCCTCTCTAAGCGTTTTCCAAGATTTCAGGTTTCCTCCTCCAACTCCCCCGAATGTCACCGGATCCGGTCGAGATTTAAAATAAGAGCTCTGAGACATGATATCCCTCTACATACCATATTTCTTTAACATCCGATCACCCGTCCATAAGTTAAAAATACCTCCTTTATTCTAATTTTCCAAAATTAACCGTCCACCTCTTGATGGCCGAATCGGGGAACCGGCTATTTCTAATTTTATCTGATCTGGTCCCTGGTAACGCCTGTCAAATTTCATCGTCCTAGCGTATCTGGAAGTGGCCAAACTAGCGACACCGGGACAGACAGACAGACCGACAAAAATTGCGATCGCTATATGTCACTTGGTAAATGGCAAGCGCCATAAAAAAAAAAAAACTTTTAGACTAAAGCAATACTGCATTGGAACTTACTAGTTATTACCAATGATTCCAATAAGGAACTCTTGCAGCAATATTATCTAGGTTAATAAGAAAATGTTTAGTGGTGAAGACAAAATAAAAAAAATGGATAAATTAAACAAGAGCTAAGAGCTCATATGGTACGAGCTCTAGCAAAATTCTAAGAATCAAAAGATTGCTTTAAAAAGTAAATCAGATGCTTAATGCCGGTCGGAATTTAAAATAAGATCTCTAAGTCACAAGGTCCTTCTAAATATCAAAATTCATCAAGATCCGATCACCCACTCGGAAGTTAAAAATACCTCAATTTTTCTAATTTTTCCTCTCCCTTCAGCCCCCAGATGGTCGAATCGGAAAAACGACTTTATAAAGTCAATTTGTGCAGCTCCCAGGCACGCCTACCAATTTTCATCGTCCTAGCACATCCAGAAGCATAAAATTGGCCAAGGCACTGAACCCCACCCCCTAACTACCCCAAAGAGAGCGTATCCAATCCGGTTGTGTCAATCACATATCTACGACATTTATAACCGTTTTCCAAGATTTCCGGTTTCCCCTCCAACTCACCTCAATGTCAACATATCTGGTCGGGATTTTAAATAAGAGCTCTTTGACATGAGTTCCTTCTAAATATCAAATTTCATTAAGATCCCGTCACTCGTTCTTAAGTTAAAAATATCTCAGTTTTTCTAATTTTTCCAAATTTACAACCCCCAACTCCCCCAACGAGAACGGATCCGTTTCAATTAAGTAAATCTCGTATTTATGACATGTACTTATTCTTCCGACGTCCCGATCTCTCCACTCTAAGCGTTTTCCAAGATTTCCGGTTTCCAAGATTTCTGTTTCCCCCTCCAACCCTCTACGTCCCCGGATCTGATTCTAATTGAAAATTAAGCATCTGAGAAATAAGATTCTTCTATATATCAGTTTTTATTAAGATTCGATCTCTCATTCGTAAGATACCTCGATTTTCACGTTTTCCAAGAATTCTGGTTTCCCCCTCCATGTCGCCCCAATGTCACCGATTCTGGACGGGATTGAAAATGAGAGTTTTAATCCACAAGATCCTTCTAAACATCAAATTCCATTAAGATCTGATCACCCGTTCGTAAGTTACAAATACCTCATTTTTTCTAATTTTCCGAATAACTACCCCCCCCCCCTCCCAACTCCACCAAAGAGAGCAGATCCGGTCCAATTATGTCAGTCACGTATCTTGGACTTGTTTTTATTCTTCCCACCAAGTTTCATCCTAATCTCTCCGCTTTAAGCGTTTTCCAAAATTTCCAGTCCCCTCCCCAATGACACTGGATACGGTCGGGATTTAAAATAAGAGGCCTGAGTTACGAGTTCCTTCTAAATATGAAATTTCATTAAGGTACGATCACTCCTTCTAAGTTAAAAATACCTCTTTTTTCTATTTTTTAGAATTAACCCTCCCCCCAACTCCCCCAAAGAGATCAGATCCGTTTCTGTTGTGTCAATTACGTTTCTAGGACTTTTGCTTATTTTTCCCACCAAGTTTCATCCCGATCCTTCCACTCTAAGCGTTTTCCAAGATTTTAGGTTTCCCCGCCCCAAATCCCCACCCAATGTCACCTGGTCCGGTCGGGATTTTAAAATAAGAGCTATGAGACGCGATATCCTTCCAAACATCAAATTTAATTAAGAACCGATCACTCCTTCGTAAGTTATAAGAAAACTTCATTTCTTCTAATTTTTTAGAATTAACCCCCCCCCCCCAACTCCTCCAAAGAGAGCGGATCTGTTCCGGTTATTTTAATCACGTATCGATGAATTATGATTATTTTTCCCACCAAGTTTCATCCCGATTTCTCCACTCTAAGCGTTTTCCAAGATTTTAGCCCCCCCCCTAACTCCCCCCAATGTCACCAGATTCGGTCGGGACTTCAAATAAGAGCTCTGAGACATGATATCCTTCCAAAGATCAAATTTCATTAAGATCCCATCCCTCCTTCGGAAGTTAAAAATACCTCATTTTTTCTAACTTTTCAGAATTAACCCTATCCCCCCCCCAACTCCCCCAAAAAGAACGGATCCGTTCCGGTTATGCCAATCACGTATCTAGGACTTGTGCTTATTTTTCCTACCAAGTTTCATCCCAATCCCTCCACTCCAAGCGTTTTCCAAGATTTTAGGTCCCCCCCCCAATGTCGCCGGATCCGGTGGGAATTTATAATAAGAGCTTTGAGACACGATATCCTTCCAAACATTAAATTTCATTAAGATGCAATCACCCGCTCGTAAGATAGAAATACTTCTTTTTTCTATTTTTTTCCGAATTAACCGGACCCACTCCCCCCCCCCAGATGGCCAAATCGAGGAAATGACTATTTCTAATTTAATCAGGTCCGATCCCTGATACGCCTGCCAAATTTCATCGCCCTAGCTTATCTTGAATGCCTAAACTAGAAGTGCCTAAGCTAAACTAGAGAAGCAATGAAAAGGGAATTAGGAATGCGTTTTATAATTTGTAGACTTAATTAATTTGTAGACTAGTAAACGTAAGTCAATCAAAGATACCAAAAAAATTACTAGGGGGAGGGGATGCGATAACATTCTGTCACGAATAGGGGCCATAGTTTGGGAATGACCTTTTTCCAGGAAAGTGTCAAAAGCATACGTACTCCTAGAATTTTTAACTTTTTACATATTTTTGCCTTCTAGGGGGATGAGGGCTGATTTGCGACCGTTTGACCTCAAGTCAAGTGTGCTATTTCACACTTTTATCAAAACACATCACCAGCCAACAGTTAATTATAACCAGATATAACAAGAGCTAAGAGCTCATATGGCACTTGTGACGAGGTCGGAAGAGCCGAGAGCTCATATGGTACGAGGTCGAAAGAGCCAAGAGCCAAGAGCTCATTAAGATCTGGTCACCCTTTCGTAAGTTACAAATACCTCAATTTTCAAAATTACCTCCCCCCCTCCCAATTCCACCAAAGAGAGCAGATCCGGTCCAGTTATGTCAGTCACGTATCTTAGACAGGTTTCTATTCTTCCCATCCAGTTTCATCCTGATATCACCGCTTTAAGTATTTTCTAAGATTTCCGGTCCCCCCAACTGCCCCCCCCCAATTACGTTTGATCCGGTTGAGATTTAAAATAAGATATCGGAGTTACGAGGTCCTTCTAAATATGAAGTTTCATGAAGATCCGATCACTCCTTCGTAAGTTAAAAATACGTTATTTTTCTTATTTTTCAGAATTCCCCCCCCCTCCTGCAATTGAGCGGATCCGTTCCAATTATGTAAATTACGTATGCAAGACTTTTGCTTATTTTTCCAACCAAGTTTCATCCCAATCCCTCCAATCTAGGCGTTTCCATCATTTTAGGTCTCCCCACCCCAAACTTCCCCCAATGTCACCAGATCCGGTCAGGATTTAAAATAAGAGCTTTGAGCCACGATATCCTTCTAAAAATCAAATTTCATGGAGATCCAATCACCCGTTCGTAAGTTAAAAATACCTCATTTTTTCTAATTTTTTCAGAATTAACCGGCCCCTACTCCCCCCCCCGAATGGTCAAACCGGGAAAACGACTATTTCTAATTTAATCTGGTCCGGTCCCTGATACGCTTGCCAAATTTCATCGTCCTAGCTTACCTGGAAGTGCCTAAAGTAGCAAAACCAGGACTTTAGGTTTTCCCCCTCCAACTCCCCCCAATGTCATCGGATCCGGTCGGGATTTAAAATAAGAGCTCTAAGTCACAATATCATTCCAAACATCAAATTTCATTAAGATCCAA